>NC_057805.1:379867419-379869468 GCF_018294505.1 Triticum aestivum
GGACGGCCTATATTGCAGGATGGCAGGCACACGATCATCACCGACTATGCTTTTTATAAGAGTAGGGATAAAATACACTCTTATAAAAAACAGAGTTGGTGAGGATGGTGTGCCTGCCATCCTGCAATATAGGCCGTCCGATTTATATCTGACGGATAGGAAAGAAACTATGACAATTTTAAATGGGCCGGCCCAACCGAAGGCCCACTAGATTTTGCGGACCATAATGGGCCGGCCCAGCTAAAGGCCCACGAGATTTTGCGGGCCATAATGGGCTGGCCCAGCTAAAGGCCCACAAGATTTTGCGGGCCATAATGGGCCGGCCAAGGTAAAGGCCCACAAGATTCTTGCGGATCATAATGGGCCGGCCCAGCTAAAGGCCCATGAGATTTCGCCGACATTAATGGGCCCGCCCAGCTATAGGCCCACAAGATTTTGAGGACCCTAGTAGGCCGGCCCATTAACTGGCTGCCATGTTTTGGGCCAAATGCCGGCCCATATTTGATCCGGTCCATTAATGGCCTGCCACGCTCCGGGCCTAATAGTGGCCCATATGAGATCCGGCCCGTTAAAAGCCTACCACGTTCTGGGCCAAATTACGGCCCAGATCAGGTCCGGCCCTTTAAGAGGCTTTGGGCTCAATTATGGCCCATATCAGATTCGGCCCGTCAACTAGACACTATGCTTTTGGGCCCACTTGCGAAAGGCCCACTTAGTAATTCGGCCTGATATTAGTTTTGGCCTGTTAAGGGCACGTTTAACATTTCGGCCCTATATTAATTTCGGCCTGTTAAAAGCCCGTCATATAGTTGGGCCTAACTACGGCCCGGTTTGCATCCGGCCTGCTCGCAGCCGATATCTGATTGGGCCAAACAAGGATCGAGACAATTTTGGCCTGTTAAAAGCCCGGGATTTGATTCGCACAATCATGGGCCGGGGTTCATTTCAGGCTGCTGCCGGCCCGTGAGCTGTTCGACACGTTTCAGGCCCAACCTACATCGTGATTGCATGACGGCCCGATTATGTACCGTAATTTTACGGTTTGGCCGGTTTACTGCGAAGACAGGATATATATACAGTAAAATAACTGCAGCATCGTGAATAAGAAAAAACCTAGACTATACAGTAAAGAAATTACGACATATTACATCCACTGGGCATCAAAGTTCGCCACTATGATAATAAAGCACAAGCAGACAACAGATTACATACACTGGGCATCAAAGATCGCCACCAGTGCAAATAAACACGCCGACAAAATAATATACAAAACCACTAGCACTTCAATAGAGTTCAAGAAAGGTTAGCCCTGCTGGGGAGCTGCAGCGCAAGCAGCTGAGCAAGATGATGAAACTTCGCTTGTTCAACACTTATATCTTCCTCACTCTGAAAGATAAACAAGCAGACAGATGACAGGTTTTGCACATAAAAGTATCAGTGCTGACAATTCATCACATTTCTTACTGATGAATAAAGTGACACAGTTTAAAATTGCATTAACACAATATGGTATTGTTCAGGTCAAGACATGGCAGGAAATGACATTGTGAAGGAGTTGGCAGCTTCACGACACCACTGGATTACAGATCAAGAACTCATAAGTATCAATGGTTAGTGTGCTGTAAATTTATACCATTTCAGATTGGCAAATAAAGAGATGGTTTAAATAATAGTAGAATGATATGACATTGTTCATAGTTAAGACATTGCAGAATATGACATTGTGCTGTAGTGGGTAGGTTCACCACACCACTGGATTACGGATGAAGAACAGAAGCATACATGCAGTGCAAAAGAAGATCACTTGCTCTGTATAGTTTAATTTACATGGTATGAAGAAGGAACTTGGTTGTACAACTGAAAACTTAATTGAGAAAGGACAAACTTTTGTTTATGAACTACATAATAAACTTTAAACAAGCAATTTGATGCAAACACCAAAAATAAACAGCTGTTGCAGTCATGCGTAACCAAATATATACAACAAAGTTTGAAGGCTTGAGATGGACAAACTTACATTATTGGTGAAGATAGGCTCTATAAAGGCCT
>NC_057805.1:379869570-379872156 GCF_018294505.1 Triticum aestivum
TATTCTACATTTTGTTAAGAGTAAATATAGATGTGATAATATACAAAAAAATGGAGAATATTTAAGATAAGATGAAGAGTGATGCTACATAACCAAGTAGCTATAAATGTAAGTGCAGCGATACAGGCAAAAGGTACAGCCAAGAGCAATGCACAACTAAACCTCTTCAGTACCAACCTTACGGTAAGAGTAAATATAGATCTGATGTGTAGAAAATGGAGGGCAAAGGAAAATAAGCTGGAGAGTGATGGTACATGAACAACTACCTGTCATTATAAGTACACTAATAAAGGACAACATGTACTTACAAGAACAATGCAGAGCTAAAAAAAACATTGGCATTGGATATATTCTACACTAATGTAACCATTCATACAGATCAGATAATTTGGAGCGAACAATTGATAAGCAAGCTATCATGCATACTGCTGTCACATAATGAACCAGGTATGTATGCAAGTACAGTGATACAGGACAACAGGTACTAACAAGAGCAAAGCAGCGGGCAGCATATTTGCGATATCCTGTCGTTCTTGTCAAACCGGAATTCTTCTTCGAGCAGATTTCCTGCAAAAAAGATCCGTAAGGCACATGCGGAAAAGTAGAAGTTCAAATTGTCATGTGATTTCATAGACAGTACCTCATCCTGGGAACAAGACCAGTGCATAACAAGGTTTTTCCATTCAATGTCTTCTAAATTTAGCACAGGAGACTTCACCAGAAATTCGTTTATAGACTTGCCATCAAAGTGTGATTTCCTCAGGTAACACCGATACTGCTGCAATGCTTCCTTGAAAAGCACAAGCAAGCTTTTCTCATCATGACTATCCAGATTGACCCTCGCCTAGTTACAACAATGTAATGTAAATCATTGATGTGTTAAATCAGCAGAAAACATGAAAATAATAACCATGAATAATAGCACTTACACGTAAGTTGGACAGGAAGATGTGAAAATGGTGTTTGTCTTCACAATAATCTTCCCATGATGGGAATATATGCACGTAGTCCCTAACAACATTGAAAGCATTGTCTTTAAACTGGGAATAAATGGAATGGGGTTCCAATCTGCAGGAATTGGCCGTCTCTGCAGTTGGGATAGGTTTTCGGCCGGTGGACTTGCTGTACTTTTTGCTGGAGTGGGATTTTTCTGTGGTACAGCTCGTGCTATGGCAAATGAAATCGGTATACCTTTTGCTGGAGTGCAGGTCCTGTGTGGTGGGGCTAGTGGTGTGGCCAGTGAAGTATGGGTACAGTCTGCTGGAGTCGGTCCTACGTTTTGTGTCACTGGTTGTACAGCCAATATAAGTGGGGTGATGTCTGATTTCTCCGGCACCACCACGTTTTTCAAGGACTTTGCTGGTGCTCCTTCAGGTTCGGCAATCACCCTCTTCCTTTTTGACGTCTGATGCACAAGAACAGCATTTGAGTGGAAAAACATGGTATGATGGCAGATGGAATATGTATTGATAATGGATGGGCATGGCATCTCGACATATATGATGAGTAAACTAAGCAGATGGCGGTGCAACAAAGTAGAAGAAATGCAAGACAACATATGCAAGATACCCGCAATCAATAAAACATTGCCAAATTAGAATAGGCACCTTGATGGGTGAACAGGACAGGCCATCTGCCTTTGACTCCTCGAGGTTAGAATAGTCATTAGGATCATATTCTGAACAAGAATCAACAAGTGGGGAGCGTATGAGTTTCATTGCATCCAGAATGGCACTCAATGCCTTGGTGCCAATTTTGTAAGTCATTGCAGTGTTTAGCTTCAAGAGTGGACTGCTGCTAGTGCGACACAAAGCAGCTACACAGATCATAGTGTAGATATAACGGGAAAACCTTAAGCATCAGAGTAAAATCAGCAAAGTTGAACTTGCTGGAATATATGTGCTAGTATTGCCGGTACGGCTAGAAAGGCTTCGGATAGCAGCTCTCTTCAAGTGAAGGTGCGGTACTGTTAATATCAGTGTAACTCTCAAAGGCGACACAGCTCCCCGCATTTCCTTGCTATTCTTATAGGATTCAAGTGGGCAGGCCACTACAAATCCTATTCCTATGTTTACAAGATCCTACGAATCAAAGAGGCTCAAAGTGTCCATCACAACTGACCGTATAGACCTCTACACTGCAAATGTCCCTGCTCATCTTCAGTACAAGGAACATACTGTACTACTATCATACTCCCTCCGTTCCAAAATATAAGTCTTGGTAGAGATTTCCACTATGGATCACATACAGATGTATCCAGATGCATTTTAGAGTGTAGATTCACTCATTTTGCTCCATATGTAGTCCATGGTGGAATCTATACAAAGACTTGTATTTAGGAACGGAGAGAGTACATATTAAAGAAGAACGGAAGAGGAACATGGTAAAGAAGAGCAAGCAGATTTTGGATAATAAAATGTTGGTTGCGCAGTGCCCACACATGATGAACCAGAGCGCATTAAGAATGCAACTCCCAGCTGTCTCTCGACCATTTCAGGCGGTTGGATGAAGATCCTACGTCTCCTAACCCTTCTTCTTCCTCGTCTCTGATTCTTCCCATACAGAACACCGCACGGGCCGCCGGCC